>NW_027172678.1:0-19968 GCF_018151085.1 Drosophila tropicalis | reverse complement strand
GTACATACCCAGTCTAGTCCTCGGTAGGGGCGCCATTAAGGGAGCAATGGGTCGAGCACTACTCAGCTTACATTGTTGGCAATTTCCGACGAATCCCTTTAAGAAGAGGGCTTAGTTTTGTAATAAAATATTTTTGCGTCACCTCATTACACTGTTGTCTCATGATTCATATGATAATATTTTTTCATGGTAGTGCCGCACTATCAGCTTTCTAACCCAGTGTTGGGTGGGTAGAGCGATTCGACCTTCAGGGATGCCAGCGAAGCTGACTGGATCTACCGCGTACACACAATACTCCATGGTCATTAAGGAAGAGTTGTAACCTCCATAGTGGACTGCTTCGGCAAACGTGGTGGCCGTTTGTTGTAATATTCTTGTTGTATGTTCCGGTATAGAAACATTCTGGCTTCATTTATTTCGGATGCCAGTTGGTTTGGATTTTTTCATTTGATTTACGTATTTTCATGATCAATTTCCTCTTATAGGCAAGCTAACATGCAATTGCCCTTGCAATTGCCCTTGTCAAGCACATTCCTTTTGAAAAGTACTCGTAATTGATTCTTGCTGATTCTTGCTGAGTATTTGGTTATTTTGTTCGATACGGAAATACGCAACGGCAGAGTAGGTGTCTTGAATTTGAACTCGGCAGTCTTGTGCATGCCAATTTTTAAAATAGCATCTCGGAATTTGCACATTCTCTATCAAGGTTAAGAAAAGACAGCCATGATTGCCACATATCCTGCAGATGGTTTGGGTGGTATTTCCTCATCCCAATCAATCTTCGATCTTTAAACTTGTTGGAGCAGTATTTTGCGATACATCATTGTACAGGATACAAAACCCATGGGGTAAAAAACTGACATCAAAACTTGTAAAATTTCCCTTTTGATTGGTGCGACTTTTGTCGCTATTATGTTGCGGCTTCAGGCATACAAACTTTAGTGCATGGGTGAAGGTATCTTAACGCGGGCTCCACCGCATGCCCAAAATTTTCTAATAAGAGTGTATCTCTTCACTGTTAAAGAACTGTTTTTCGTCGTAGATTGTTGTGTCGCAAAGTGCAGCGAGTACCCGTTTGGAATTCGAACACCAGTTGCGCATATGGACGCCCCCCGTGCGAATGTATTTCCTTTAAGACCAACTTTCGAGAGGTTGCGATGGGCATGCCTTAGGCGAAGTTTTGCTGCTGGTGATCGAGTAATCTGCCATTCTCTTCTTAGACGTCGTTTTTCCGTTGCTAATTGTTCTATCCGCCGGTTCGAAAGCCGGATTCTTCATATTTTGAATTCAGCGAAAGAAGATTTTGTTATTCTTCTTCTCCGGAATCCCTATTCAATCTCTGTTGCTCGTTGGACTAGTTAATCCTGCTTCGCCAGTGCCTTTAAAATAAATTTAATCCATTTAATCCTCAAGTATGGTCAGCGCAAGCTTTTTTAATTCTGCAAGTAATTTCAGGTCGTTTTACAAATTTTTTATAACTAATAATTGTACAATCTCATTTCACTTACTCTAGTCTTGGCGTCTTGGCTACGAAAAAACAACTGAACACGCAATTCTTATGTATGTACTTATTTCAATGCTGCAGTCATTGCTGATGTGACCCTTTGAGTTCCAGTTGTAGCAACGGAAACGTCTGCCAGTAGGAGGAACCTTTGTAGCTTCTCCTGCTGCTTGCTGTGCCGGTAGCTGAACGCCTGAAAATGCACGGCGTAATTCTGCAATGCACTTGAATCCTTGAATCTGCGCTTGGATGCAGGAACCTTTCAATGGCCTTGTCTACTCGTTCCTCTTCACTGATGCAGATAGCGTCTGACAACCTGGCCTTCTCATCGATGTAATTGACGAACTTCTCATTGGCGCTCCATCTGCGAGACTCGAATAGGCGCCTGGCATCTGCTTGATATACCGTTTTCCGAACGCCTCCACGGGCTGCCCACAGGTTCCAAAATAAGGCATGTGACCGTCTCTCCTGCTACAGTACTTACGGCACAGATATTCCCTTTCGAGGCACATTTCGTCCCCTCTAATTGTTGCTAAAGTATTTGCTGGTCTTCCGGCATTGCTTCATCTTCCAAGTGCTGATCTTTGTTACCTGGATGGTTAACATTGAAACTCAGTTTTGAGCTTATGTTTGCCTTCATCAGACACGTGGCGACAAGTCTCGCACATCCAGGAACTCGAGGTGGCACTGTTTTTCGATCCCGCAGCAGGTGCAGTGGAATTGAGATGCACAGCTGGAGCATGTGAGCATTTTCTGGTTGGCCGGCTCCTGGCACAGACCACAGTTTCCAGTCGTTGCCATGTCTATACGCGTGGTCACATATAAATTTGTTTTTTCTCTGGGATTTGTGTAATTCCCTCCTCTTTAGGTTTCCGTAGCTCTACTACACCGTAGGAATTAAAGAATTTGCTCAAAATTCTCTACGAAAGAGTAAATTTAACTTCCAATTAAATTAAAAAGCTTGGTGCTCGTTCGCCCAGTTAACCTTCGCCTGGCGGACTTGACCATCCTTTGCGGTGGTCACTTCGACTACTCGACCCATTGTTCACTTTTTTTACCTTCGTGTTATGTTTGGTAGCATCTGTTTGGCCCAGCGTTTCCAAAATAGTTTGGCGAACATTCTACTCTGGCGGAGCGACCATTTATAGTCGATTTGTTCCGGATCGCAAATCGGTTTTTCTCCATTTGATGAGCCAAGCAACAGGTGATTTGGCGTAAGAGCTTCTTGATCTTCATCGTCCAGGGACACGTATGTCAGGGGCCTGGAATTGACGGTCAATTACACCTCTGCCATGTCTGTAAGAAGACTTTCATCTAAGAATTTTTGATTTGGTGTTATACGGTATATACATAGCATATACGGTATATACATAGCATGGGTAGAGCGATTCGACCTTTAGAGATGCCAGCGAAGCGACTGGCTCAATCACGTACACACAATACTCCATGGTCATTTAGGAAGAGTTGTAACCTCCATAGTGGACTGCTTCGGCAAATGTGGTGGCCGTTTTCGATAGCTGTGTACTCTTCGTTGTAACATTCTTGTGGTATGTTGTCAATCGATTCCACTTTGAAAAGTACTCGTAATTGATTCTTGCTGATTCTTGCTGGGTATTTGGTTATTTTGTTCGATACGGAAATACGCAATGGCAGGGGAGTGTCATCTCCCGTATCCACGAATATGTGAATTTGAACTCGGCAGTCTTGTACATGCCAATTTTTTTAAAATAGCATCTCGGAATTTGCACATTCTCTACAAAACCCAAGGGGGGTAAAAAACTGACATCAAAACTTGTAAAATTTCCCTTTTGATTGGTGCGACTTTTGTCGCTATTATGTTGCGCTTCAGGCATACAAACTTTAGTGCATAGGTGAAGGCATCTGACGCGCGCTCCACCGCATGCCCAAAATTTTCTAATAAGAGTGTATCTCTTCACCAGCCACTTGATATAGAAACGTTTGAGAAATATGTGGTAAGGCCATTAAGATTATAGGATTCCTCCATAATCCGTAGAGATCGCTCTTCATCAGGGGACTTGGTAAACATAGGCAGTGATTTTTCCTCCGTTAGCAAATGTTTTTTAACCTTCTCATGCAAATCCAGATCGCATTGACACCGATGCAGGTTGAGTCCCCCCACCAGATCGTCCCGATCCGCCATGTTAAGCGGACGTACGTGCAAGTGGCCCCTACGACACACAGTGGGGCCTTCTGGCATTTAGCTTTGCAAAAATCATAGCGTCTAAACCAATAAAGCGATTTCAAAAATAAAGCATATGATAAAGAATACCTTAAGCTCAAAAATGAATGTTTGTCAAAAGTGCTGGGTGTTCGTGGTGCTGAAAATATTCAAGGTCAAAGTCAAGAAAATATTTCAGCAAGCATGTTTTTCCTTTAAAAATTGATCGAAAAAATTTTTTTTAATCACAAATGGAATTTTTCATTGTTTTAGATGACTAGGTAACATTTTTTAATGTTTTAATTTGATTTTTTAACATAATTACAAAAAGAAAAAAAATTTTTGTTTAATTTTTTTTTTAGGTTAACTTTGAAAATTTGCTATTGATGGCTGATTTTCTTCAAAATAATTTTTCAATATTTACATCAGTATCTAATAAACTCAACATTTCGGGACTATAGTTGCTATTTTCCAAATCCTTTCGTGATCGCACGTGTCTCAGTGATGCAATAAGTGGGTCCGAAGAGGCTGCTAGCATGTTAAAAGGTCTTCATTTTGTCTAACACGAGAAGTTTTTAATGTATTAGTGTATCTGAACCTTTTGTAGTCCTTGTTTTTACATTCCTGTGCTTCTTCGGATAGCTCTCCAAGTGGTAAACACTGATATTCTATTAAATCCTTTCCGTGAGCCGGTCGAAGATTTCTCCAATGTTCAGAACTTTCACTTCTTAGGCGCAAAAGAACTACAGAAGCCATGAACATATTTTCATCAGAAATAGCTTCGTCTTCTGTGTGTATAATCTGCTTGTAGGCGCTTTGTCCAGATGATCCATCACATCCCCATTTGTTGAGTAATGTCAAATTTTCGGGAAGAAGATCCACCTCTCCATCAGGCATACTTTCAACAAGACGTCCCGCAGTGTGATCCATTAAATCCTGGAGTTTTATTTCTACAGATACCTCTGTTATAATTTTATTTGCCGGTACTGCTTCCTTCTTGGCGAATCCAATTTTTTTGTATCCGGGAAGAACGTCGATTTTATGACTTTTTAAGGAACTCCTTAAAATTGCGCACTTCTCCTTCGTCATTCCTAGGTCCATAAATAAGGAAAACGCCTCTTCCTCAGTGTACTTAGTGGGGACAAAGTTTGGTGGGGTTGGAATACTTTCCTTAATCCTATGTAGTCGATTAGGACTGGCGATCTGTACTGCTTTCGTAATGCACGCCTTTGCCCTCTCTTGTTCCTTTTCATACTTTGAAGAAAGTGCTTCTGAAAGATGCTCCGTTGTAATGCTTTCAGTAGCACCCTGAAGCTTTCGTTTCCTTGTAAACGTTGAACAATCTTCCACATCTTTATGCGGCCTTCCTCTTCCTCGGCTAGTTGATGGTTGATCATCTTCGTGCTCCGAATCTACGAATGTCGGATTCATAATCTCTGAAGTATTTCCTATCGATTGCATATATCATTTTTGCCAAACGCGATTATGAAAAAACGTATTTTTGCAACGCTATCCGAGCAGAGGCCCAACTGTGGGACACCAGGAAAAAACATGTTTCGCGCGAGCCCCAGCAGATAAATGCCCAGCTCCCACCTGACCCGACAGTATATTAAGCGAAAACTCTGAGCCGATTACAGGGAATAGAAGGTTGTAATCAGAGCAGTGGACCCTAAAAGGTGCATGCATGGCATAGTTAAAAGAACAACGACTACGGGATAAAGGTATAATAGGAGTGGAGCCAAGGATCAGCGGACTTCGGCAGGATTAGTTATTCTCCTGCAGTCGAAGTCAGTCGCTGGTCCCTAGGCTCAGTCACTCAAGGTGAGGAGGCAACGGATCTCGGACAAGCGGTCTTTGCTTGGCAGACGAGATCAGTTGTTGCTACTCCTCTTGGACTCTCCTTCTACTCCTTTCCCTTCCCTTTCCCCCTTCAGGTGGTCTCGATCCCTTATCTTAATACTCGTCAAGGTCTCCAGATCAAATAAATGTTCTGTAGACTGGACTCTGGGACTGAGAATTGTACCCCAGCCAGAGCTTCCTTACAGATGGCGCCCGAGCAGGGACCTTGACGAGTATTACGGTGAAATGTTAAATTATATATATATATATGCACATTCATAGATATATATATATAGTAAGAGATAGAGTTACCAGATAGCTGGCAATGCACCATACTACACTGTTTGCTGGGTAGTCTGGCTCGGGAGCAAGTGTTCGTTGGGAGTAGACACTCCGTCTACATGGTACCGACAGATTTACCTGAGCAAAAAACTCAGGCGAGTCGATATCCAGCCAATTAGGAGCTTGTATAAAAATAACACCAAACATAATTTTACTGATAGTAAGGGAAGGAAGGTTAATCAAGAGAAATCTTCAAGAAGACGAAGGCAAATAAACGTTCTTGTTTAAGCTGCAACTGAAGCCAGACTCTCTTTGCTAAAAAGAGAAAACGAACGAAGAGAGAGAGAGAGAGAGACACAAGAACAGCGCAAGTTACTTTGAAGTGACAAACTTGGAGATCCGTTACTTCAATTCTTTTCTTTCTTATTTCTTCTATGGAAATTTCCAGAACTTTGAATTTTGTAAAAGACACCGTGATTTGCTGCACTTGATTTTTACTCTTGAAATTAATCTCGGTCGATGCGGTTGCACCTTCTGTGCCCGCCGACAATTGTACTATAGTTTTAGGTTAAGAAAATAAAGCAACCGATTGAAGTCAACCTGGTCATCTCATTTCTTGCCAATCGCAAGTGCCTCGAAGCCGCCTCGGTGGAGATCATCCGAAGGCCGCATTATATAAGACGAGCAGTTTGGGGCTCCGCAAGGGCGCAGCCGTTAGCCAACATATTTTTGGTGCCGAAACCCGGGAGGAATGATCTTGGCGATTGGATTTAGAGTGTGATTGCCAGTGGATAGACTGATTCGGGTGAGTACAATTTAACGTTGATGTGTTTGGGTAGGTGTTCATTATGGCTGAAAAACTGTTACCGTTGGCTACGGAGCAAATCACATTGCTCACTTCGCTGGAGAAGTCATTGGCGCGGTATAAATCGGAGGAGTCGGGACATACCGAGAGTCATCTGGAAGCCAGATTGGACTCGATTGCCCACCTTCACGCAGATTTTCAGCGCAATCATCACCAACTGATTCAAGAACGAGATAATGCGGAAATAAAGGGCAGATATTTTGACAAAGACATCAGAGACTGTTTCGAAGAAACCTACATAATGGGAGTAGCTGAGATTCGAAATGAGTTGCAGAGACATAAGGATCGGAGAATCCCGGCGTCGACTGCATTTGATGAGTCTTGTTTGCATCAGACGGTGCATGAACAAATGGGACCATGTTTGGAGGAAGTGAAACTCCCAACAGTTAAACTGCCTACCTTCAGCGGGAAATTTATTGAGTGGCCGGCGTTTAAAGAGGTGTTTTTAACAAGAGTACACCACTGCGACAAGCTGACGGACTTACATCGTTTTCATTATTTGAAGGATTCGTTGGTTGGAGACGCAGCTAAGGATATTGAACATCTAACGCTAATAGCGGCGAACTATGAAGTGGCTTGGAGAATGTTGATAAATTTGTATGATAACAAACGAGTGTTATTTTTACATTACATGGATGTGTTCGATCAGCAATTACCAATAAAATATGGAGATGCGGAAAGTTTGAGAAGATTTGTGCAAACTTCCCGCTCATGTGTGAATTCATTGGAGAAGACTGGTGTGGATGTGCGACAACAGTCTGAAATTTTAGTGTACTACATGATGAAGAGATTACCGAATCAATTAAGAGTGGATTGGGAGCGGTCAATATCTTCAACGCAGAATCTGCCGAGCTTTGAGGAGCTCAGTCAGTATCTTGAAACACAGTACAGAACAATGATTACGGCGTCAGCAGGTAGGGGGAACTCTATCACGGGATAGACATCGGAATGCAAAGCCAGGTGTACATGGGCTACGAGTTAACCAGAACTACACAAAGGCTTCATTTGTTACTCGAGAGACAGACCTATGCATTGTGTGTCAAGGGGATGCACACCTTATCGGAGTATGCAGGATATTCCAGGAGATGAGGCTATCGGAACGAAAGGCGTGTGTAGTGAGGCATCGACTGTGTTTTCGATGCCTTAGACCAAATCACCGAATAGATGCCTGCGGTAAATTGTGAAAAATGTCAAGGACGGCATCATACACTACTCCATGTAGACAAATCAGGATGCGAGAGGCCGCTTGGCACACTAAGGAAGGGAGTTATCCCAACAGCATCTGCGAATGCTTTAATTGGAAAGAGTACAACAGAAACTGCGGTAAGGCACAAAGACGAGGTTTTATTACCAACAGCAATGGTGTGGGTAGAGTCGATAGAAGGCTATCCCTTACAGTTTAGAGCGTTTTTGGATCAAGGTTCACAAGTTTCGTTCATTTCAGAGAATGCAGCTCAGCAGCTACGTTTACGGCGCAAACAGCCTCACATCACGATTACTGGATTAGCAGATACAAAAATTACAGATGCGGCAGCAGAGGTGGAGCTAGTCATAAGATCAATCTACAACCCACATGCGAAATACAAGCTGCTCGCGTCAGTAATACCTCTAGTGAGTAAGCGCATGCCAATCAAACGACTGCCGTTTGAAGAGTGGACTCATCTGAAGGGCTTACCGTTGGCCGACCCTAACTTCTTCAGTCCACAAGGAGTTGATATTTTGTTGGGAAATGACGTCTACGATGAGCTGATGTTGGGAGAAGTGCATCGAGGAATACGTGGTATGCCTCTGGCGCAAAATACGCATTTGGGATATATTGTATAAGGAAAAACGAATCAAGAAGCTGGTAGGAGATCGTCCTACACCATAACGGTACGAAGGAAGGAAGCTGATGAGATACTTGAACAATTGTTATGTAAGTTTTGGGAGCTAGAACAATTCGACGAGGAGCCACGTGGGGTTTCAGTAGAGGATAACTGGTGCGAAGATTTCTTCGTTAAGACACATAGCCGAATGCCGTCTGGGAAATATGTTGTTCGTCTTCCTTTTCTAACATACTTGGACGAATCAATGGTAATTGGAGAATCATACAAGAGCGCGTTAAAACGATTACATTCTCTGGACAGACGGTTGCGTAACGATGCGAGTTTGAAGAACGCTTATGTTATGAGCTGGGTCAAATGGAACGTGTAACGTCACGGGCTAGTAAGACGGGCAATCCTTCATTGGGGGGATTCGATCATTGCTACCTACCGCATCACCCAGTCATAAAGGAATCGTCATCAACTACGAAGGTACGAGTTGTCTTCGATGGATCGAGCAAGACGAGTAATGGAAAATCGTTTAATGAGATTCTAGCAATAGGTCCAAAATCACTGATTGTCTTTTTATTGTTTTTTTTGTACTTTGCACTACTTTCACTTTTTTACTTGTATGTTGAACTGTACGGCTAGTTCCCGGGGAGGTTGTACACTGAGCTCTCTAGCCCGAGGCTCCCTTTATATAGGACCTGACCTAAAGACAGCTCGCAACATTAGTTGCTAAGGTTGCTTAGATGCTCAACCAGGGCTAAAACTGACGCACCTGTCAATACATTGGAACTAACTAGTAGGCTTTGACTTATTAGTCAGGTGTCAGTCTGCAAACGCTGCACGGCAGTGTTGTAAACTACACAATGCGCTGACACCTGACAATTCTCAAAGGACCATAGTAGGCTTTGATTCATTGACACCTGATAAAACAACATAGTAGGCTTTGATTCATTCTCCGACACGGCCATTCTGACAAGTTACACGTCCTCGTGTAAAATGCCAAACATTAACTTCAAAAATGTCTTTGTAATAGATTTCAAACTTAAGTCATCGTCTCTCTTAGACGGATATCCAACCAATAATCATCGTTTTTCTTAAACGGATAACCATTAACAATCGTCTCTCTTAGACGGATAACCATCTGATAAAATATTCAGTTCAACATTTCTTCGCACAAACTTTTAACATTTATTCTTAATTAAAACATTTGAAAACATATTTCTTTCAACAGCTTCTTTCAACGGTTTCCATACTGTCTATTTCAACAGCTTCCATACCGTCTCTCTCAACGGTTTCTTTAGACAGACTGTCATCGACTTCAAACTCGCTTGGTATCTGTCCATCTGGCAATTTTTATATGCTCTCATGTGAATATTTATATTGTCTCTTGCCTTTTTAGATTTTTTAACAAATACCTTTTAACATTTATTCTTAATTAAAACATTTGAAAACATATTTCTTTCAACAGCTTCTTTCAACGGTTTCCATACTGTCTATTTCAACAGCTTCCATACCGTCTCTCTCAACGGTTTCTTTAGACAGACTGTCATCGACTTCAAACTCGCTTGGTATCTGTCCATCTGGCAATTTTTATATGCTCTCATGTGAATATTTATATTGTCTCTTGCCTTTTTAGATTTTTTAACAAATACCTGTCGTTCTCCAAAACTTCAACTATTTGGAAAGGACCTCGAAACTTTGGATCCAATTTTCTTTGATGTCTTTCATACAGCCCAAGGGTCTCGCAACTTTTCCAATTAATAATTCTTAGGGACTCGCCTTTGTTACTCTATTAACTGTACAATTAATTGCCAATTGAACATCACCCGGTGCTTCTTGTCAATACCTTGAGCTTGTTTCTACAGCTGTTATCAAATTCTTGAGAGTAATCATCACCCTCTCAACTTGTCCGTTAGCACGGCTTGCTAATATTGCTATTAGTAGTAGTGAAGCTGAATCTTTTGTGATAAACAGAATCTCAGTCCAGTGAAGCTTTTGCCTTGATCAGCCACAACACGAATTGGCACAACTCTCGGCACTTAATGTAATTGTATGATGTAAATACACGTACTTAGTAAAAGCGTCTGTGACTACAATTACATATTCCTTATGGTCGCTTTTCCCACTAACTTTACCTGTGATATCTACATAAAGAGTATGCCATGGTTGGCTTACTTTCGGGATAGGATGTAGCTTAATCTGCACTTTTCCTGACGAAGATTTAGATACTCTACACGTTATTCAATTTTCTTCAAATCTATGAACATATTTTGCCATGCCCTTAAACCAGTAATAATCATAAACTTTGTCTAATGACTTTTTCCGTTTCGTTGGACAATAAAACACAAGACTCGTGCTGGTAGGTCAGAGGTCTTACATATTTCTAACAATAAATCGTTTTCTTTTAGAAGTTATATCTTTTATATCTTGATCTCTATTTTGTTCCACTCAAATTCAATCTTGAGATATTTCAGTAAGCTCTATTCGTTTTTCAACAACTTTCAAGAATTCTTTCGAGTTTCTCGGAGATAATGGATTTCTAGACAAGAAATCAACGTGAGCCATCCGTTTACCCTCTAGGTAATGTATGTCAAAGTCGAAAGACTGAAGGTATGCCCACCAACGATAAATTCTTGACAATAACTCAATTTTTGTCCTGGATGCTTTTAATGAGTTACAGTCAGTGAAAACTACAATCTTTCTACCATGGTAGAATGGTATTTGGATTCTTATAAACTTGTGGTCTTGCTAAAGTACTCCACTACATAAGGCTTATTTTTAATGCTGTGCAACAAAATAGCTCCATACCCAATAGCACTTGCATACGTCTGCAGTTCAATACCATGTTAAGGGTCAAAAATTGACAAAACTGGTTTATTGGTTAGCACACTAATAATTTTCTGCCGGATTTGAAGAGGTATCAGAGACAGCCACAGCACATACAGATATTGTTTTCAGAAATTCGACGTTATCACATGATAATATGACCTTAAAATTATGATAAAGAATTTCACGGACCTAACATAATGTCGAAATTTATGCTATCGCTTAGAACAACATAAAACAGAACTTCAAGGAAATAATTAATTATTTTAACATTTGACAAAATTTGCAAAGTACTAGTTACTGTATGGTCTCCAATGCCCTTCAAGAGGACTAAATTGTTAATTCGTTTTCCCGAAAGCTTACGTGATAATGCTTCCTTTACAAGAGAACATTCAGCTCCGGAATCAAAGTAAAATGGGCACGACTCACCGGATTGGGTTAGGGTACCAATGGGTTCTTTAACTTAGCACAAATTTACACGTCTTTCTTCAATTCTTTCCGGTATCAATGATGATGATCCTTCAGGGCAAGCAGACTTCATGTCCAGCAACTCCGGATTTGAAACATATTTTTATACCCTTGCAAACAGGGTATATTAATTTTGGTCAGAAGTGTGCAACGCATAGAACGAAGCATCTCCGACCATACAAAGTATATATATTCTTGATCAGCACGACGAGACGAGTTCAACTAGCCATGTCCGTCCGTCCGTCCGTCCGTCCGTCCGTCCGTCCGTCCGTCTGGATCAACGCAAACTCCTCCTAGACCGTAAGAGCTACAGAGCTGAAATTTTGCACGTAGGCTTGTATATACTGCAGGCGTTGTATATCTCGGATTCAGCCGGATCGGACCACTATATCATATAGCTCCCATACAAACCCCAAAGTCACGAACTGTGACTTTTCTCAATAACTTCGTTATTTTCTATGTTATTACCGTGAAACGTTATATTAGAGAGTTTATTACGCTTATAAACGACTGTGCCAAATTTGATCAAGATCGGATGACTATATCAAATAGCTCCCATAGGAACGATCGGTCGAAAACAGTGACTTTTATGAATAACTTCGTTACTTTTAACGTGATTGTTTTCAAATTAAACATTTGTTAGTTTAATATATCTGTTAATGACTGTGCCAAATTTTATCATGATCGGATGACTATATCATATAGCTCCCATAGGAACGATCGGTCGAAAACAGTGACTTTTGTAAATAACTTCGTTACTTTTAACGTGATTGCTTTCAAATTAAACATTTCTTAATTTAATATATCTGTTAATGACTGTGTCGAATTTGATAAAAATCAAGTGACTATTTCATATAGCTCCCATAGGAACGATCGGTCGCAGGCAGTGACTTTTGTAAATAACTTCGTTACTTTAACGTGATTTTTTCAAATTAAACATTTCTTAATTTAATATTTTTGTTAATGACTGTGTCGAATTTGATAAAGATCGGGTGACTATATCATTATAGCTCCCATAGGAACGATCGGTGGAAAACAGTGACTTTGATCAATATCTTCGTTATTTCCTATGATTGTAGGCCATTCTTTCGCAAACATAAGCCTCTTTAGATAAAACGTTCTTCCACATTGATGGCTAATAGGTAAAAGGGAAAGAGTTACCAAAATAGTTGCAAGGGTATACAAACTTTGACGCGGTCGAAGTTAGCCCCGGCCCTCTGTTTTTTTTTTTTTTTTAACGTTTAATATATATTTGTTGAATTTACTTTTAAATTAGACCCTAACAACAAGTTTGAGATATTTTTCTTAATCTAGTACTTAAGATAAATCCTGGGGATATTGCGAGGCGGCCCGAATCACTTGTTTTTGGGTTGGTCTGTCATTTCTTTTAAGACGAGCTCTATTATTAGTTCGCGTAAGGGAATTGGCAATCTGGGTGTGCATCCAGACGGCTCCGTAAGTCCAGATGGGTTTCAGTACGGAGATGTATAGGAGGACTTTATATTCCAGACGTAGAGGGGACCGAGCATTGATGATCCAATGTAGGCTACTTGCTTTCAGTTTAAGCTGTGACTTTTTGCTTCGATGTGCTTGCGCCAAGTTAGTCTTCTGTCTAGGTGGATGCCAAGGTAAGTGACATCCACGGCTTGAGGAACTGGTACGTTGTTTAGCATTAGAGCTGGACATGTTTGCATTTCTGCTCGTTGACCCGGATACGCCAAGTTGCTAGCTAAAAAAACATTCCATTTAAAGAAAACATGATTGGCTTTGCAGCAGATGGGACGAATTCTATGTTTGGTCAACACCATTCTCTGTCAAAATTGCTATCAGACGATATTCCTGATTTATTTCTTATGAAGTGCATTTGCCACTTCCTTTCATCTTGTGCCTCATATGCTTGTAAGGAGCTTCCACGCAATATTGAGGACTTCGCTCACGAAGTGTATAAATTTATACAAAACAGTCCGAAACGTATTGCGGCCTTTCAAGAATTCCAAGCTTTTGTGAACGTAAAGCCACACAAATTATTAAAACCGTGTCAAACAAGGTGGCTTTCTTTGATGCAAGTAGTAAAAAACTGTGGAACAACTGGGAACAACACCGGCATTAAATTTACATTTTCAAGAACTGCCGAACCTATTCTAAAAATGTGCATCGAGCCAACCACTGAATTTTATTTAGAATTTCTGAATTTTGTGTTGCCAATTTTTAACGAACTGAATTTGGAGATGCAATCAGAAAGCCCCAAGCTGTATTTGCTTTTACGAGAACGTTTTTCGTGCCTATAAAACAATAATGGAATGTTTCATAAAGCCAGAACACATAGAATTGTCTAAGGAGGAACCCGGAACAAAATAGCAACGAAAAAGCGGCTTTGGAATCAAAAATTTTGAATTGCGAATTTGAAAATTCCGATCTACACTTGGACTTTAATGACATTTATTTGGGAGGCAATGTGGCTGCCCTAACTCTTCAAAAAAAAGCAGGAACCGTTGATTGTGCGAATTTATTATTATTTCGGCAAAATTGTCTTAAGTTTTTTATTGAGAGTCTTCGTCAAATAAAAGCGCTTCCCATTTAACAACGAACACATGCAAAATATGAAGCATGGCAGTTATTAAATCCTGCGGTATTCTTAAACAAGAAATTAATACGCAACATACCATCGATTACACAAGCTGCACTTTCATTTCCAGGTAACTACTTTAAAATTTATTGTTTTATATAACCTCTAATAAACATGCATTTTCATGACAGGACTGTGCACGCGAAATTTCAATGAGCTCGACAGGGAGTGGCGTATCTTACGGAATACAGATCTGCCCTTTACTGGTGAAGATACTAAGGAAGTAGAGATTTGGGCGTATATTGCAAATATTAAAAAAGGCGATGGTTCCCTTCTTTTTCCTTTTTTGTCAGAGTTTGCTCAAAATATTTTAACATTGCCGCATAGCAGCGCAAATGTTGAAAGAATTTTTCTGAGATAACTTTAATTTATTTATTTTTTTATTTTTATTTATTTTATTTACGTCAACTAACACAGCAGTCGACGAAAAAGCTTAAGCTAAAGACAGATAGTAATTAAATGAAGAAGGTAGCTTAGCTTTATACACAACTAAACATCCCCGACCCGGTGGAGGTGTTTTATTTGCACAAGGTGCCAGCTATGCCCCGATTCACAGCCAATGTGGCCAGGGATGAGTTGCAGCCAATCCAAGTCCAGAATATTTTCATTGGTTTCGCTGTAGATGATTAAAAAGTATAGCGCGAAGAGAAGTGACAGAAAGATGAGGAGAGATAAGGTGAGAAAGGTTGTTAAAAGATTGGCAAAGAACACTGAAGAGGTTCGTGAAGAGAGTAGTTAGTCAGACATCTACTAAGGTGAATAGGAAAAAAAGTTTCTGGTCCGACGTGAGTAGTAATTTGGTAGAAATGACTTCGCCGTTGACTAGTTTATGGAGAAAGAGAATGCCAAAAACAAGCCTACGGTTATAAAGTGAAGGAAGATTAATAAGAAGAAGTCTGTCAGAATAAGAAGGTAGGCGAAGACCCGGGTCCCAATTTAGACCGCGTAGCGCAAACTTAAGGAATTGCTTCTGTACCGATTCAATACTACGCTGGTGAACATCATATTGCGGGTTCCACACTGGCGAGCAATATTCTAGAATAGGGCGAACTAACGAAGTGTATAGAACCTTTGTTACATAGGGATCATCAAATTCTTTGGCCCAACGTTTAATGAAGCCGAGAAGGCTGCTTGCTCTGTTGACAATTGAAGAAATATGAACATTAAATGAAAGTTTATGGTCAAACATAACGCCGAAGTCTTTGAATGATGGAACACAATCTAACAGAACAGACTTAATAGAGTAATGAGCTAGGAGCGGAGACAAACGACTGAAAGTCATAAAAGAACACTTAGGGGCATTAAGGTGTAATTTATTAACGTGGCACCAATCACAGAACGCATCGATATCTGATTGCAAGTACTGTTGGAAAGAAGGATCATTATAGGAATAACAAATATTGACGTCATCCGCAAACATGAGCACGCGTGAATGAGCCAAGGCCAAAGGCAAATCATTTATAAACAATGTAAATAATAGTGGGCCCAGATGACTGCCTTGGGGTACACCTGACGTAACTCGAACAGTTTTAGATATCGAGGAACACAAAGACACCTTTTGGGTTCTGCCAATAAGATACGACTTTAACCAACCCAATAATTTTGGTGAAAAACCCATGATGTTAAGTTTCGCGAGAAGCAAAGAATGATCAACCGTATCAAAAAGCCTTACTGAAGTCAGTATAAATAACATCAGTTTGACACTTTTTACGGAAGCCATGGTGTACAATGGTAGTCAATTCTAAAAGGTTGGTAAGCGACGAACGACCTTTCATGAAACCATGCTGACAAGGAGAAATAGTGGATCTGGATAGATGTTGAAGGGAAGACGTAATAATTTTCTCAAACAGTTTAGGTATTGCCGAAAGTTTGGCAATGCCACGGTAGTTGGAAACATCCGATTTGCTACCCTTTTAAAAAGCGGAATAATAAAAGACTCCTTCCAAATATCAGGAAATCTACAAGTCTCACTCGATATAAAGAATAACCGAGCTAAAGGCTTAGATAGGGAAATCGAACACATTTTAAGGATGCAACTAGGTATATTATCAGGCCCGGGAACGAAGGAAGACTTCATAGATGACAAGCTAGAGAGAATACAGTCTTCAGTAATACTGGGAAAAAACATACAATTTAAATGTGGGATTGAAAAGGGATAGGGTGTGGGATCCGAAACCGTAGTAGAATATGTCGACTGAAAAAATTTAGCAAACAGATCTGCAATATCTAAATCATTATTAGCAAACTGGTCGTTAAGTCTGAAGGTGGAAGGTAGTACATTAGAACGTCTTTTGGAATTGACAAAGTTGTAAAATCTTTTGGGGTTCTTATAAAATTCAGCCTTACAGCGAAAGAGATAATTGTTGTAGCATTGAGTATTTAAAAGACAAAATTGAGATTTGGCTATACAATAATTTGCATAGTCAAGTCGCGAACCAGTTTTTTTAAATCTTTTAAAATATCTCGATTTAATGTTACGAAGACTGGCGAGCTGGAGACGGTGGAGACATTCACATAAGGAACGCATTTATCAATTAGAGAATTAAGAGCAGAATAGAAAAACTTCACTGCACAATCTATATCGCAGCACTCAAATAGAAACGACCAATCAAAAGAGAAAATAAGGCTGTTAAGAAGATTGAAATTTGTTTTACGAAAACATCTACGACGAGAATTTGAGATGTTTTTAAATAAATTAGTAACGGAATTGTAAGAAATAGTAACTTCAATGGTAGGATGATAAGGATCTTCAGGCTTCACTAGTGGATGTGTTTGCGATACAGCATTAACAGTGGGATCAGAGACAAAAACAAGATCAATGATTCTTTTAGAACAGTTAAGGAAAGAATTCAACTCATATAGTGGACATTCAAGTAGGCTATCAAGAAAAACATGTTGAGATGAAGGAATTAAGAAAGATAGATTATCATCAACAAGCCAAGAGATATTAGGCAAGTTAAAATCACCTAAAACTATAAGAACATCACGATCTTTAAGACGACCAAAAATAGTTCGTACAGCATCAGCATGGTGCACGTAGATCATGATATCAGAAGCTGGAGGAATATATGAACAAGAGATATATAGGCTAAAGTTAAAACATGTAACTTCGACGCAAATAAACTCAACACCTAAGGGGAGATCAATCGGCACCACACTTGAAGACAGATTCGAGTTTACAGCCACGACGACCAACACGATCAAGCCTATAAGAAATAAAGTTTTTAGAAAGAATTTCATTATCTAAAACAGAGGAGTTAAGCCAAGTTTCAGAGAAAGCTAATATGTCAGCCGAAAAGGTTTGGCTATCACAGAACAGGTTCGACAGCTTGGTAAGAAGTCCTCTTACATTTTGATAATGAATGCAAAGACTAGACGTTATTAGTTTTTTGAAGCAGAAGATGAAGTAGGAAGGTGGACAGGCAACGGACGAGAGCGCTTATTGGGCGCAAACTCGTGTACAACTAGGCCCTCTGGCCAAAAATTAGGGTCAACCATAGCTGAGAACTACTCATTTACTACTGAAATTTAAAAAGAGGAGATTTCACGAGGCCTAGAAAACTTAAACTTTTGAAAGAAATAAAAAAACAATCCAATGTAAGCTGCCACAGACGACTCAGAAGTATCTGGAGCAAGCCTAGAGATAAATAATTGTTTGCGATGAGGCACTACAGTTAGTGGAGGCGGAGGAGCATTAATACGAATAAAAGGCATTGTTTAGGCACAGAAACCTTAAAAGGATTATTATTCACAAAAGACCATTTAAAGCAAATATCATCTGAGCCATCGAAAGAGCACCTAAGCTATTTTAATAAAAATATTCACTCCTAAATATTAAAAAAAAATGTTAATTTTATTAATAAAAACTTATATGTAAACAAATATGGCATATATATAATTAAAATACCCTTTATAATTGGCTTTGTTTGACTTTAAAAAAAATACGTCGATCTACGTATTTGACCAAATTTTGGCTACGTAAAAATACGTAGATTTTTAGTTCAAGCTACGTATAAAAAAAAAATTTCATTTTGCAGCACTGCTGGAAACTACAGAGGAGACAAACTGAATTGCCTCTAAATGATTTAAATATACCACCATGTCTAACAATGGTGGAATATAGAGAAACAGGTAATAAAAACATTAAAAGATTAACACCGACAAACTGAATCTCCTGGGACCTAGAAAATTGAATCATTTCAGATGATAAAAGCAGCATCAATAGCTATCAAAACGCCACCGCCTATGCGAGAAATTCGGCCACGCCTGAATATAGAAAAGTTTGTGGAAAAAACCGATGCATCAGCAATATCAGGTTTAAGCCACGTCTCTGTAAAAGCTAGAATGTTATGTTCAAAAGAAAGACAATCTACATAGAGATTAGGAAGTTTAGATTTCAGTCCTCTAACATTCTGGTAACCCAGGTTAAGGGACGAAGCTAGTTTTTTGACACACCAGCAGATGCTGATGTGGCAGGAATAGTATTAGTTGTTGCCTGGCAGGCGAATCGGTTGCCGATTTTTCTTTTTTACCGTATATTCCTTAACTATTATATGTTTCGGCCAAAAATCTTCTCGACATATAATGTCCAAGATATTGGCAGAAACACTAATTTTAAAGGACGAAATGTCCCGAGAGTAAAAAAATTTAAACTTCTCCACCGCAATATTCGAGACGTTAACTTTCTTCCGAATATAGGCTATTACATCATCAGATGTGACAACAGGGTCTAGCTCTTAGAAACAAATATGTATATGTTTCTTTTTGGTGGTATGCCAACGAGAGGCTGCGTCCCGAAGCGTCAGCCGCAGCAGTAACGTTGGACAAGTCACCCACTGCAGCAGTCAACTTGTTTACGGGGCCCAAGATCTTTTAGAACTATCGGCAATTTCCATTGGAATGGGTACTTTTGCCCGGACATATCGGACACCACAATAGGCATCGTTTTTAAGAAATCATTCACAGGTGATACCGGTAATTCCTTATTAATCGCATTCACATTCGGACTCTGGGATGGTTTCAATTGCTGTGCATGAGGAGGGGACGGTCCATGAGGCCGGTCGGGAACGATAAGAGATGCTGGCAGATCAACAGATAAAGAAAGACCCCAGGGAATGGTTCTTTTACTCATTTATAGGCGCATGATTGTACTGAGTCTCCAGTCCGCTTCTGGAGTTTGTTAAAACCTGTAAAGTGTCAATAGCAATAGAATCCTTGATTCTGCCTGCGTACACGTGAGGAACCGCATTGTCACACAACCAACAAAGAATATAATCATGGAGTAAACCACATTAGTGGCAATTATGCAATTATTTTTGAGCAGATAAACATTTTTATTAAAAGTTAAATTTATTTTAAAAAAAGAATAAAAAAATAAAGAAATAAAAATTGTAAAGTTAAAAAATCTGTGTATAAAGATATACTGACCAGTTCTGACAAAAGGATTAATGTGCAGGAAGTAAGCCTTACAACTAAAAAGAAATTAACAAGCAAGAATGCACTAAAACAGAGCCCGGCACTCATATCCCCCGGGGGACAGACACGATTCGGCACCTCGTATGCGATGTAACC
>NW_027172677.1:0-1699 GCF_018151085.1 Drosophila tropicalis | reverse complement strand
ACACGAGGCCTCTTTCTCCTCCTCTCACACAACAAGCACCCCTGGGACGCCTTTCCCTTTACAAGCCAGACCATGCCCCGCACCCCGGCCTCTCACATTACAAAGGGACTCGATCGGCACACTCTACCAGAAACGCCTGAACGAGTATCGGGTAAAATACCCTCCCTCGATCTAAGTAATACTAACCCCTGACCACACACACACCCCCATGCATTCTAGGGACACTAACAGACCACACACACACGCGTATGACCTAAGTGCATCGCGACCTATATCACTTGTCACTTTTAGTCAAGAAGAAGAAACCCACATCTTTCATTTCCTGTAAACACTTAACACACTTAGCCAAGTAAGCAACTTATATTTCCTAGTGTTTATGCGACCCAAGCAGATATGTGACCCAAGACGACCCATGTTGGGTCACACTAGACACTTCACTTTCCCTTTTCTAGCATAAGCACTTTTGTATCATTAGCCTAGCCATTCTTTGAATATTGCCGATAAGCAGAATTCGCCGGAAGAGGCGACCCACTTTGGACACGATCCCAACGCCGCTGCCGACGGCATGACGCCGCGGCCAGCCATAGGGCATCTCGGGGTATATTTAAAGGACCACGCTCCACAGAGCGGGCAGTCTTAGTTTAGACATAGAACTAGTTACACCAAATACAACTGAATAAAAATCTTATAACGTTCTAAAACAAGTGTTGTGTTGTGTGTCATTATTTATTAAAAACCAGAGTTCCCAAGTCCAAATCCTTATTCCCAAGGAAGGAAATGGTAAGAATCCACTGATAAAGGAAATGAGAACTCCTAACTGGCGCCCGAGCAGGGACCCGTAATTTGTTTAGAAGCCATAATAAGCACTACTCACCTGTCAAATGGACTCTAGAAATATTACGGGTCTAGACAATAGTAGGAAGAGCTCTGCAGTTAAATGCAAGCCATGTCAGCAGAAAGAGTGGTAAAATAAAATAATTAATTGCTCAGGCATAAACCTGACCTATCCCAATAAAAAAAAATATAATGCAGACCACTAGGCCAACGGGAAATACTTCACCTGATTATGGTGATACTTGAAACCAACTCGTGCCTCGGCTTGCATAAAACTGCTGACTCTTCAAGTAACAATCCCGAACGCGTTTTGCTAACCACTGCATTATCGAGCCAGCAGAATCAAGCAAGGTGGAATTAGCAAAACGAAGGGAAATTTTGCGCCTCTTGCATTTTGGGCGTTAACATATAAATTGAAGAAACCGGAAGGGGAGCGTCGCGCTTCCGTGTTTGACAGCGGGGCCCTAAATAAAGTAAAAAGAAAGAAAATCTAGTGGATATGTCTTTCAAACCCCCTCTTCCGGTGTCTTGCTACAGTAAATGACTGGTTGAAAAGCCAAGCCCTCCTTCAAGGAGCTGCGGAAAAGGTTTATTTGGTTGAAAACCCAAGCCCTTCTTCTGAGCAAGGAGCTGCTGAAAGTAAAAGCGTATGACTGGTTGAAAAGCCAAGCCCTCCTTCAAGAAGCTGCGGAAAAAGTTTATTTGGTTGAAAACACCCTTCTGCTCGAAAATCAGCGTTTACATTTGGTTGAAAATCCAAGCCCTTCTTCTATCAAGGAGCTGCTGAAACCCTAGCGAAAAAGTTTATTTGGTTGAAAATCCCAAGCCCTTCTTTCATAAGGAGCTGCGAAAATATGAACCGGTA
>NW_027172676.1:0-23805 GCF_018151085.1 Drosophila tropicalis | reverse complement strand
TGGCCTCTCTATATAAAGGATGGCACCCTGTGTAATCAAAATGGCGGCTGTAGGGTGGACCCTGCACATTGTATGGCCTCTATATAAAAGGACCCTTTAATCAAATGGGGTGCGCCCCCACCTTGTATGGCCTCTATATAAAGGATGGCACCCTGTGTAATCAAATTGGAGCCTGTAGGGTGAACCCTGCACCTTGTATAGCCTCTATATATAGGATGGCACCCTGTGTAATCAAAATGGAGGCTGTAGAGTGGATCAAAATGGCGTCTGTAGGGTGAACCCTGCACATTGTATGGATTCTATATAAAGGATGGCACCCTGTGTAATCAAAATGGCGGCTGTAGGGTGAACCCTGCACCTTGTATAGCCTCTATATATAGGATGGCACCCTGTGTAATCAAAATGGAGGCTGTAGTGTGGACCCTGCACATTGTATGGCGTTTATATAAAGGATGGCACCCTGTGTAATCAAAATGGCGGCTGTAGGTTGGACTCTGCACATTGTATGGATTCTATATATAGGATGGCACCCTGTGTAATCAAAATGGAGGCTGTAGGGTGAACCCTGCACCTTGTATAGCCTCTAT
Organism: Drosophila tropicalis; assembly: GCF_018151085.1. Lineage (NCBI taxonomy): Eukaryota > Metazoa > Arthropoda > Insecta > Diptera > Drosophilidae > Drosophila > Drosophila tropicalis. The sequence continues at coordinate 23,218 of NW_027172676.1, read as the reverse complement.
ATATAGGTTGGCACCCTGTGTAATCAAAATGGAGGCTGTAGTGTGGACCCTGCACATTGTATGGCGTTTATATAAAGGATGGCACCCTGTGTAATCAAAATGGCGGCTGTAGGGTGAACCCTGTACATTGTATGGATTCTATATATAGGATGGCACCCTGTGTAATCAAAATGGCGGCTGTAGGGTGGACCCTGCACATTGTATGGCCTCTATATAAAGGATGGCACCCTGTGTAATCAAAATGGCGGCTGTGGGTGAACCCTGCACATTGTATGGCGTTTTTATAAAGGATGGCACCCTGTGTAATCAAAATGGCGGCTGTAGGTTGGACCCTGCACATTGTATGGCCTCTATATAAAGGATGGCACCCTGTGTAATCAAAATGGAACCAGGCTGTAGGGTGGATCAAAATGGCGGCTGTTGGGTGGACCCTGCGCATTGTATGGATTCTATATAAAGGATGGCACCCTGTGTAATCAAAATGGCGGCTGTAGGGTGAACCCTGTACCTTGTATGGCCTCTATATATAGGATGGCACCCTGTGTAATCAAAATAGCGGCTGTAGGGTGGACTCTGCACATTGTATGGATTCTATATATAGGATGGCACCCTGTGTAATCAAAATGGCGGCTGTAGGGTGGACCCTGCACATTGTATGGCCTCTATATAAAGGATGGCACCCTGTGTAATCAAAATGGCGGCTGTAGGGTGAACCCTGCACCTTGTATGGCCTCTATATAAAGGATGGCACCCTGTGTAATCAAAATGGAGGCTGTAGGGTGGACCCTGCACATTGTATGGCTTCTATATAAAGGATGGCACCCTGTGTAATCAAAATGGCGGCTGTAGGGTGAACCCTGCACCTTGTATGGCCTCTATATATAGGATGGCACCCTGTGTAATCAAAATGGAGGCTGTAGGGTGAACCCTGCACCTTGTATAGCCTCTATATATAGGTTGGCACCCTGTGTAATCAAAATGGAGGCTGTAGGGTGGACCCTGCACATTGTATGGCGTTTATATAAAGGATGGCACCCTGTGTAATCAAAATGGCGGCTGTAGGGTGGACTCTGCACATTGTATGGCCTCTATATAAAGGATGGCACCCTGTGTAATCAAAATGGAGGCTGTAGGGTGAACCCTGCACCTTGTATAGCCTCTATATATAGGTTGGCACCCTGTGTAATCAAAATGGAGGCTGTAGGGTGGATCAAAATGGCGGCTGTTGGGTGGACCCTGCACATTGTATGGATTCTATATAAAGGATGGCACCCTGTGTAATCAAAATGGCGGCTGTAGGGTGAACCCTGCACATTGTATGGCCTCTATATATAGGATGGCACCCTGTGTAATCAAAATGGCGGCTGTAGGGTGAACCCTGCACATTGTATGGCTTCTATATATAGGATGGCACCCTGTGTAATCAAAATGGCGGCTGTAGGGTGGACCCTGCACATTGTATGGCCTCTATATAAAGGATGGCACCCTGTGTAATCAAAATGGAGGCTGTAGGGTGGACCCTGCACATTGTATGGATTCTATATAAAGGATGGCACCCTGTGTAATCAAAATGGCGGCTGTAGGGTGGACCCTGCACATTGTATGGCCTCTATATATAGGATGGCACCCTGTGTAATCAAAATGGCGGCTGTTGGGTGGACCCTGTACATTGTATGGCCTCTATATAAAGGATGGCACCCTGTGTAATCAAATTGGAGGCTGTAGGGTGGACCCTGCACCTTGTATAGCCTCTATATATAGGAATGACCAACCTACTGTTTAATCAAAATGGCGGCTGTAGGGTGGTTTTTTTTTTTTTTTTTTTTTTTTTTTTTTTTTTTTTTTTTATAAAAGGAGGCAACATACATACTGTAGTATGTTCATACAACTAATAACTCAACACAATGAGCTCAACTTGTAACACTTTGTTGCAAGTATAAACAATTAAACATATACGCATTAAAATATAATTGTGCACTTGAATATGTTCATATGTATACATTGAAGTATTCACATAAACATATTCAAGTAAACATACAATTAAGCATGAACATATATGTATGTACATTTGTATATGCACATACATATATTCACATAAGCACTGTATGCACAAGCGTAACATGAGCTAGAGCCAGGCCAGCGTGTGACCGCTGACCAAGCACTTTGATGCATGCGCTCCAACAGTATGTATGTATGTATGTACTGACACTCTCCCTCTCTTTTGTAGCTGTCGCATAAATCGCAGCATAAGAATATATATGTAAAATTAGCCTAAGCAAAAGAATAATTTGGAATAAAGAAGGCAATCAAAAAACTCCAGTCAACCGACACAGACGTGTCTCTGATTATTATTTTTCAACCCAACGGAACCCGGTCAAAGGAGTTTTTACATGGCGACCGTGACAGGACCTGAGCTGCACACAACATATATATAAATTATAATAACATAATTTTATAGTGAAAAGCGATGACATCTAAATGATGCCGCGACAACTAATATATGGAAAAGCGACAACAACTAAATGATGCTGCAACTTATTGGCAAGAAAAGAAACAACTGACAGAGATTGTAGCAACAACAACAGCATAAACAACAGAGACATTAAACATTTAAAGCTAAAGAACAGCTACAACAACACCATAAACAAAAGAATATATAGTCCGTTCGTACCCAACGATGAACATCAGCATCAACACATAAGTTTGACTAAAAAAAAAAAAAAAAAAAAATACATGAACAACAGTGAAGATATTCCCTTTGCGGAATCTGCTCCTGTCGAGCAAAGGGATGCACTGACGCTAAAAGAAGCGCTAGAGCTGTATCCCAACGATGGACCGCGGCCACTAACAATAGAGGAGTACAGAGCCCGGCAGCAGACGAGAATCCCCAAAAAGACGAAACGGGGCGGTGAGGTGAGACGCCTGCTCACCCAGAAAAGACTGCAGCAGGATTTACTAAAGGCCAGCACCAACGAAGAAGACCGACAACGCTGCATAGAGCGTATCGAGAACCTAAAAACTGAACTTCGCCAAAGAGCGAAGAAACGCAAGGGGGCCGCAGAAATGCGCAAGCCTTAACTTGCCTTTAATTTAATAATAATAATTATAAGCCTAATAGCAAGTTGAAGCACGAAAGTGCAACTTGCGAACTTACTAACTTTCTGTAGGCTATTACTAACAATGTGGTTGGAGAATTTTTTTTTTTTTTTCAAATTTTTTTTATTTCTAAATAACAATAACGAATGAAATATAAATCTGAATTGTGAGCCAACCACATGCTCTATAATTTTTTCCACGTCTCTGGCTCGCTGTGCAAGACACAGTTGAGATAAAATTTTTTTTTTTTTTGTCGTATAAAAAAAAAAAAAATTTAATAAAATTTTTTTTTAAATAAAATTTCATAAAAATTCATGAATCCATAACAATTTTTCAAATAATTCAAATATAAATTTTTATAATTATAATTCGTATTCAAGCAAATAAGAACGAAGCTTGAAATACCTAAAAAAAAAAAAAAATTTTTTTAGTAACTTTTAAACAAAAGGTTTTGAGATGTTTTTATGGGCTTTTGTTCCCTATTTTTTTTTTTCCCGTATTTGTCATATTCATTTTCATCCTGCTAAATTAAAATAGTCTCATATAGGATCGTTAGTCAGTGAGATTATTATTAGAATTATACACAAAAAAAAAAATTTTTTTTATATAAACTCCATATGTTCGATAATTCCATAAGTAAATTTGATGATATATCTCTTATACCCACAATGGGGTTAATAGAAACAAAATCAGTGGACTCCACTGCTAATGTAATAAATAAAATCGAATCATCAAATACTGACTTCAGATTAACGAACATATTGTTATTAATAATCGTCGTAATAATGTGCGCATATATTTTATATAAAGCTTATCTATTACACAATAAATGTGTAACCAAAAGAGCCATAAGCCAAGCTAATGACCTAGATAAGGTCTAAGAATACATATGCACACACGCGAATAACAATAAAAAAAAAAAAAATAATAATATCTGGAAAACAATGGCCACTCTTGATAATTATTTTGGAAAAATAAACGCTAGGCATCCCAGTATTGTCCAAGATTTAATTGAGGTTTTTAGAAATGAGCATATCAATTCACCACAGAACTCAATAAACTTGGTACAAATTAGGTCAGCTTACCTAAATATAACGGGAGAAGAATTCCCAGTTCAAGGAAGCACTAGGGTACAGATGAGTTTCATCCTCACAGTACCATATGTATGTTGCTTTTCCAACGCAGCAGGCACATATCGTTTCTACCGAATGGAGGAACCGAGGCAGTAAGCCTCCATGATTTTTTTATATACGTACATCCATATTAATAGGCCTAACAAGTTAGTGTAGAATATGGATAAGATAGAAACAAAAAGGCTACAAAAATACTTACCTTTCCTCGATTTCCTGATACAATCAGGCGAAACAAATCACAAATACAAGGAAATAAGGTATTGGATAGCCCACAACTACAAATTTACAAAAAAAATTGTAGATCTTATGGAAAAATCCATAAAAGTAGCTTATAGTAGATTGTTAGCTAAGACTCCTTTACATAAAGACGTGCCCGGATGGGTCCACGAACTTTTTAAGGACTCGACCGCGCTGATAGACATATCAGAATCGAGTACAGACTCAGATGTAGAAATAATAGATACAGAATAATAAAAAAAAATAAATAAACATAAACATTTTCGAAAATTTTGTTATTTTTAACAAACTATGGTTACTTGGGATGATATAATTGGAAAAGCTAGAATACACGCACAAGAATTAACTAAATCTTGTAAGTGCCTCTCGCAAAACAGAGAAACATCCCAAGACACAGTAACCAAACACACGAAAATAATAACCGAGAAGCTCCAAGCTATTAGGGCAGTATTAACTGAGCACTATAGCAAACTAAAGGAAGGGCAAAAAACAGCCGCAAATGCGTTCTACAGTGATTGCAAACAAAAAGCAATAGCTGTGCTAAACAGACACAATATTGAATTTAAACAAACAACTGATTTGGAAACTTCAATAGTGCTGGAAGAAGAAACGCAACTAATGGCCGATGATGAAAGAGGTCAAGAAAAACCACCAGTGAGCTCTGATCAGTCAATTATAAGTCATAATAAACCAGCAATTCCAAAAGGAAGCAACAAAATGACTCAAACAGTGGTAGAATTCATAAACACAGCCACAAGGCTGCTACCATTCTTCGATGGTGACATTAAAAACCTACAAGGTTTCATTGGGGCACTTCGCGTACTTGATACCATAAAAGAAACGCATGAAGCAGTAGCCATCGAAATAATAAAATCAAAATTGAAAGGTCAAGCGGGTAATACGCTAAGCTCGGAAACAACGATTGACGAAGTTATACAAAAACTGTCAACAATCTTTAAGGGTGAATCAGTGGATCTTTTAACAGCAAAGATTAAAAATCTGCAGAGAAACCCTAAAAACTGTGTTTCATACACAAAAGAGATTACTGAGTTGACCGACGCCCTAAAAGGCGCGTATATTTCGGATGGTCTTCCAAATGAACAGGCTATAAAATACACTACCAAAGTGGCAGTAAATGCTATGGTAAGTCATACCAAAAGTCAAAGAGTCCAGCTACTAATGGAATCGGGAAACTTTGATTCAGCCAAAGAAGCCATCACTAGATTTACCACTCTTTCAGTAGAGTCGGGCTCCACGGGAAGTTCCCAAAATAATACCATTTTTTATGCCCAGCATAATGACCGCGGTAGACGCCGCTACAATAATAATGGTAACTGGAGAAACAACTCGAATTGGAACAACAACAATTCGAGCTGGAGCAATAACGATGCCCACAGAGCCCAACGAGGCCGAAATAATTCACGCTACCGAAGAGGCGGCCGTGGAGGTGGACAAAAAAATAATAATAGACAAAACACAAATAACCAACAAAATGGTTATAACAATACAAATGCCCGAATTACCCAAAGCGACCAGGGAAACGGACAAGCTCCTCCAAATGCTCAGAGTTAAAAAATAAAGTATACTCTATCAACCTAAGTCTTAATAATTTCGTATCATTTAAGAATGTTGAAACCAATAAGAAAATAACATTCTTAATTGACACCGGTGCAGATATTTCAATAATAAAAGAAAATTCTGATGTATTTCATGACATCAAAGTAAACAAAACTGTAGACATTCGAGGCATAGGAGAAGGAGTAATAAATTCCAAAGGCCTAGTCTCAATAGAATTGCAGACAAGTAAATATATTATTCCATACGAATTTCATCTGCTTCATGCAGATTTCGCAATCCCATGCGATGGAATAATAGGATTAGATTTCATAAAAACTTTTAATTGCAAAATAGATTACAGCAATTCAGAAGATTGGTTTATACTTAGACCACAAACATTAAAGTACCCAATTTACGTTCCAATAACATTCAATTCTGGTAATAACTCAGCACTTCTACCAGCAAGATCCCAAGTGGTACGCAAAATAGAACTATCTTCAGCAGAAGGTAACATTTTAATTCCGAATCAGGAAATTAAACCGGGCGTTTATGTTGCAAACACTATTGCAACAGCCCAAAGTACTTATGTCCGATTCTTAAATACCACAGATAACTGCCAACTAGTAGGCTTTAACAATTTAAAATTTGAATCACTTTCGAACTACGATATAGTTCAAAATACCAAAGATTTAAGAAAAGAATCTGTAATTCATAAATTGAAGAAAAATTTCCCAACACTATTCAAAGACAAACTCGAAAAATTATGCACTGAGTATAGTGATGTGTTCGGACTTGACACGGAACCGATCACAACAAATAATTTTTATAAACAAAAATTAAGACTTAAGGATGATGAACCGGTATATGTGAAAAATTACCGGAGCCCGCATAGCCAAATAGACGAGATCCAGCGACAAGTTGGAAAGTTAATTGAACAGGGTATTGTTGAACCGTCTGTTTCGCCTTATAATAGCCCACTCTTACTAGTCCCAAAGAAAACACTTTCGGGATCTAAAGAAAAAAAACTGGCGATTAGTAATTGACTATCGTCAAATAAACAAAAAATTGCTGTCAGACAAGTTTCCGCTCCCCAGAATTGATGATATTCTTGATCAATTGGGAAGAGCAAAATATTTTTCTTGCCTTGATTTAATGTCAGGTTTTCATCAAATAGAACTAGAAGAAAAATCAAGAGATATAACGTCTTTTTCAACGAGCAATGGCTCATATCGCTTCACGCGATTACCTTTCGGTCTAAAAATAGCACCTAATTCATTTCAAAGAATGATGACAATAGCATTCTCAGGGCTTGAGCCCAGCCAAGCTTTTCTCTATATGGATGATTTAATCGTTATTGGTTGTTCTGAACAACATATGATTAAAAATTTAGTAGATGTTTTTAAACTTTGCAGAAAAAACAATCTAAAACTGCATCCAGAAAAATGCTCATTTTTTATGCATGAGGTGACATTCCTAGGTCACAAATGCACAGACAAAGGAATCTTGCCAGACGACACAAAATTTGACGTCATCAAGAATTATCCAGTCCCACATGATGCAGATAGTGCTAGACGTTTCGTTGCATTTTGCAATTATTATAGACGTTTCATAAAAAATTTCGCCGAATACTCCCGGCACATAACAAGATTATGTAAAAAGAATGTTCCCTTCGAATGGACAGCAGAATGCGAAAATGCATTCCAATACTTAAAAGAAAAGCTCGTTCAACCTAATCTATTGCAGTACCCAGATTTCAGCAAAGAATTTTGCATAATCACGGATGCAAGCAAACAAGCATGTGGAGCAGTTTTAACACAAAACTATAATGGACTCCAGCTTCCAGTTTCATATGCATCAAGAGCGTTCACTAAAGGTGAAAGCAACAAGAGTACTACAGAACAAGAGCTAGCAGCAATACATTGGGCAATAACACATTTTCGACCATATATATATGGAAAACACTTCACAGTGCGAACAGACCATAGACCATTAACATATTTATTCTCCATGGTCAACCCGAGTTCAAAACTAACACGCATGCGGCTAGAATTGGAAGAGTACGACTTTACAGTAGAGTATTTGCGAGGTAAAGACAATTTTGTGGCAGACGCCTTATCGCGGATAACTATATCCGAATTAAAAGATATGAGTATAAAAGTCCTGAAAGTCACTACCAGGCAACAAAGTAGACAGAAAAACTGCGCAGTTAATAAAGAAGACCTTTTGCCAAGGCAAAAACTTCAAAATGCTTCTAGGCCCAACGTATACGAAGTCATCAATAATGACGAGGTACGAAAAGTAGTGACCTTGCGAATAACAGAATCTAAATGTTCACTGAAACATGGAAAGAAAGTTATGGCAAGAATTGAAGTTAGCGATTTGTATACCAATGGAATTCTCGACTTAGGTCAGTTCTTCCAAAGGCTTGAAATGCAAGCCGGTATACTTGAAATCAGCCAACTAAAACTGGCACCGAGCGAAAAGATCTTTGAAATTATTTCAATAGATTCTTTTAAAAATATGGGCAATACTATATTGAAAACATTAAGAGTAGCGCTACTCCAGCCGGTGACCCTAATAGAAAATGAAAAAGAAAAAGAAGCAATACTGTCTACATATCATGATGATCCAATTCAAGGAGGTCATACTGGCATTACCAGAACGCTGGCAAAAATCAAAAGACACTACTATTGGAAAAATATGGGACGCCATATCAAAGAGTACATAAGGAGATGTCATAAATGCCAGGTGTCAAAAACGACGACACATACGAAGACTCCCATGATAATAACAGAAACACCAGCGAAGGCTTTTGATAAGGTTATAGTGGACACAATAGGTCCACTACCAAAATCAGATAATGAAAATGAGTATATTGTCACATTGATATGCGATCTGACAAAATACCTAATAGCCATTCCAGTTGCATCTAAGAGTGCAAGTAATGTAGCTAAAGCTATATTCGAAAATTGTATACTACAGTACGGTCCAATGAAAACACTCATTACGGACATGGGAACTGAGTATAAAAACCAAATTATAACAGATATATGCAAGTACATGAAGATTAAAAATCTGACATCTACAGCATATCACCACCAGACCTTAGGGACAATAGAACGAAGTCATAGAACATTCAATGAATATATTCGTTCATACATATCAGCAGATAAGTCCGATTGGGATGCTTGGATACAATATTTCACTTATTGTTACAACACAACACCCTCGGCAGTGCATGAATATTGTCCATACGAACTAGTATTTGGAAGACTACCAAATCAGTTCATAGATTTTAACAAAATCGATAGAATAGATCCAATATACAATTTAGACGACTACTCTAAGGAAATAAAGTTTAGAATAGAAATAGCATATAAAAGAGCTAGGATAATGTTAGAAAACCATAAGTTAAGTAATAAAAAATACTACGACAAACATATTGCCGATTTCAATTTAAACATAGGAGATAAAGTTTTATTAAGAAAAGAAATAGGTCATAAACTAGATGCTAAATATATAGGGCCTTATAAGGTAGTGAGTATAGAAGAAAATGACAATATATTAATAGCAGATAATAAGAATAAATACCAAAAGGTTCATAAAAACAGACTAAAACCATTTTCGGAATGATCAACCGAAAAAAAATAATAATTATCATGATACTTAAGTAATTTTTACAAAAAAAAAAAAACAAAAATCTTTGTGGATTCATCTATTATTGAAAACAAATTCACGCAATTTCGAAAAACAAGAGAAAGAAAATTTGCCTAAAGAGACAAAAAAAAAAAAAAAAAAAAACTTTCCTAAGATACACCTTTACTTTACCTTTTATTTTACCTTTCTATATAAATAATCATTACAATAACTACATAATATTACGTTATTCTCTAAAAGGGGAGGTGTAGTATGTTCATACAACTAATAACTCAACACAATGAGCTCAACTTGTAACACTTTGTTGCAAGTATAAACAATTAAACATATACGCATTAAAATATAATTGTGCACTTGAATATGTTCATATGTATACATTGAAGTATTCACATAAACATATTCAAGTAAACATACAATTAAGCACGAACATATATGTATGTACATTTGTATATGCACATACATATATTCACATAAGCACTGTATGCACAAGCGTAACATGAGCTAGAGCCAGGCCAGCGTGTGACCGCTGACCAAGCACTTTGATGCATGCGCTCCAACAGTATGTATGTATGTATGCACTGACACTCTCCCTCTCTTTTGTAGCTGTCGCATAAATCGCAGCATAAGAATATATATGTAAAATTAGCCTAAGCAAAAGAATAATTTGGAATAAAGAGGCAATCAAAAAACTCCAGTCAACCGACACAGACGTGTCTCTGATTATTATTTTTCAACCCAACGGAACCCGGTCAAAGGAGTTTTTACAGTGGACTCTGCACATTGTATGGATTCTATATATAGGATGGCACCCTGTGTAATCAAAATGGCGTCTGTAGGGTGAACCCTGCACATTGTATGGCCTCTATATATAGGATGGCACCCTGTGTAATCAAAATAGCGGCTGTAGGGTGGACTCTGCACATTGTATGGATTCTATATATAGGATGGCACCCTGTGTAATCAAAATGGCGGCTGTAGGGTGAACCCTGCACATTGTATGGCCTCTATATATAGGATGGCACCCTGTGTAATCAAAATAGCGGCTGTAGGGTGGACTCTGCACATTGTATGGATTCTATATATAGGATGGCACCCTGTGTAATCAAAATGGCGGCTGTAGGGTGGACCCTGCACATTGTATGGCCTCTATATAAAGGATGGCACCCTGTGTAATCAAAATGGCGGCTGTAGGGTGAACCCTGCACATTGTATGGCCTCTATATAAAGGATGGCACCCTGTGTAATCAAAATGGAGGCTGTAGGGTGGACCCTGCACATTGTATGGATTCTATATAAAGGATGGCACCCTGTGTAATCAAAATGGCGGCTGTAGGGTGAACCCTGCACATTGTATGGCCTCTATATAAAGGATGGCACCCTGTGTAATCAAATTGGAGGCTGTAGGGTGAACCCTGCACCTTGTATAGCCTCTATATATATGGACTCTGCACATTGAATGGATTCTATATATAGGATGGCACCCTGTGTAATCAAAATGGCGGCTGTAGGGTGAACCCTGCACATTGTATGGCCTCTATATATAGGATGGCACCCTGTGTAATCAAAATAGCGGCTGTAGGGTGAACCCTGCACATTGTATGGCCTCTATATATAGGATGGCACCCTGTGTAATCAAAATGGCGGCTGTAGGGTGGACCCTGCACATTGTATAGCCTCTATATATAGGATGGCACCCTGTGTAATCAAAATGCCGGCTGTAGGGTGGACTCTGCACATTGTATGGATTCTATATATAGGATGGCACCCTGTGTAATCAAAATGGCGGCTGTAGGGTGGACCCTGCACATTGTATGGCCTCTATATAAAGGATGGCACCCTGTGTAATCAAAATGGCGGCTGTAGGGTGAACCCTGCACATTGTTTGGCCTCTATATAAAGGATGGCACCCTGTGTAATCAAAATGGAGGCTGTAGTGTGGACCCTGCACATTGTATGGCGTTTATATAAAGGATGGCACCCTGTGTAATCAAAATGGCGGCTGTAGGTTGGACCCTGCACATTGTATGGATTCTATATATAGGATGGCACCCTGTGTAATCAAAATGGAGGCTGTAGGGTGAACCCTGCACCTTGTATAGCCTCTATATATAGGTTGGCACCCTGTGTAATCAAAATGGAGGCTGTAGTGTGGACCCTGCACATTGTATGGCGTTTATATAAAGGATGGCACCCTGTGTAATCAAAATGGCGGCTGTAGGTTGGACTCTGCACATTGTATGGCCTCTATATAAAGGATGGCACCCTGTGTAATCAAAATGGAGGCTGTAGGGTGAACCCTGCACCTTGTATAGCCTCTATATATAGGTTGGCACCCTGTGTAATCAAAATGGAGGCTGTAGGGTGGATCAAAATGGCGGCTGTTGGGTGGACCCTGCACATTGTATGGATTCTATATAAAGGATGGCACCCTGTGTAATCAAAATGGCGGCTGTAGGGTGAACCCTGCACATTGTATGGCCTCTATATATAGGATGGCACCCTGTGTAATCAAAATGGCGGCTGTAGGGTGAACCCTGCACATTGTATGGCTTCTATATAAAGGATGGCACCCTGTGTAATCAAAATGGCGGCTGTAGGGTGGACCCTGCACATTGTATGGCCTCTATATAAAGGATGGCACCCTGTGTAATCAAAATGGAGGCTGTAGGGTGGACCCTGCACATTGTATGGATTCTATATAAAGGATGGCACCCTGTGTAATCAAAATGGCGTCTGTAGTGTGGACCCTGCACATTGTATGGCGTTTATATAAAGGATGGCACCCTGTGTAATCAAAATGGCGGCTGTAGGTTGGACTCTGCACATTGTATGGATTCTATATATAGGATGGCACCCTGTGTAATCAAAATGGAGGCTGTAGGGTGAACCCTGCACCTTGTATAGCCTCTATATATAGGTTGGCACCCTGTGTAATCAAAATGGAGGCTGTAGTGTGGACCCTGCACATTGTATGGCGTTTCTATAAAGGATGGCACCCTGTGTAATCAAAATGGCGGCTGTAGGTTGGACTCTGCACATTGTATGGCCTCTATATAAAGGATGGCACCCTGTGTAATCAAAATGGAGGCTGTAGGGTGAACCCTGCACCTTGTATAGCCTCTATATATAGGTTGGCACCCTGTGTAATCAAAATGGAGGCTGTAGGGTGGATCAAAATGGCGGCTGTTTGGTGGACCCTGCACATTGTATGGATTCTATATAAAGGATGGCACCCTGTGTAATCAAAATGGCGGCTGTAGGGTGAACCCTGCACATTGTATGGCCTCTATATATAGGATGGCACCCTGTGTAATCAAAATGGCGGCTGTAGGGTGAACCTTGCACATTGTATGGCTTCTATATATAGGATGGCACCCTGTGTAATCAAAATGGCGGCTGTAGGGTGGACTCTGCACATTGTATGGCCTCTATATAAAGGATGGCACCCTGTGTAATCAAAATGGAGGCTGTAGGGTGGACCCTGCACATTGTATGGATTCTATATAAAGGATGGCACCCTGTGTAATCAAAATGGCGGCTGTAGGGTGAACCCTGCACATTGTATGGCCTCTATATATAGGATGGCACCCTGTGTAATCAAAATGGCGGCTGTTGGGTGGACCCTGCACATTGTATGGCCTCTATATAAAGGATGGCACCCTGTGTAATCAAATTGGAGGCTGTAGGGTGAACCCTGCACCTTGTATAGCCTCTATATATAGGATGACACCCTGTTTAATCAAAATGGCGGCTGTAGGGTGGACTCTGCACATTGTATGGATTCTATATATAGGATGGCACCCTGTGTAATCAAAATGGCGTCTGTAGGGTGAACCCTGCACATTGTATGGCCTCTATATATAGGATGGCACCCTGTGTAATCAAAATAGCGGCTGTAGGGTGGACTCTGCACATTGTATGGATTCTATATACAGGATGGCACCCTGTGTAATCAAAATGGCGGCTGTAGGGTGAACCCTGCACATTGTATGGCCTCTATATATAGGATGGCACCCTGTGTAATCAAAATAGCGGCTGTAGGGTGGACTCTGCACATTGTATGGATTCTATATAAGGATAGGATGGCACCCTGTGTAATCAAAATGGCGGCTGTAGGGTGGACCCTGCACATTGTATGGCCTCTATATAAAGGATGGCACCCTGTGTAATCAAAATGGCGGCTGTAGGGTGAACCCTGCACATTGTATGGCCTCTATATAAAAGATGGCACCCTGTGTAATCAAAATGGAGGCTGTAGGGTGGACCCTGCACATTGTATGGATTCTATATAAAGGATGGCACCCTGTGTAATCAAAATGGCGGCTGTAGGGTGAACCCTGCACTGTTATATATATTTTTAAGACCGGGTTCCTTCGATAAAAATAGTATATCCAAGATGAACACGTCAGTGTCCATGCATAGTCGTTTTTAGAATGATTCTTTATTTCAAATTATTATTTTGCTTAAGCTAAGTTTACATACATATTCTTATGCTGCGACTTATGCGACAGCTACAAAAGAGAGGGAGAGTGTCAGTACATACATACATATTGTTGGAGCGCTTGCATCAAAGTGCTTGGTCAGCGTTCACACGCTGGCCTGGCTCTAGCTCATGTTACGCTTGTGCATACATTGCTTATGTGAATATATGTATGTGCATATACAAATGTACATACATATATGATCATGCTTAGCTGTAGATTTATGTGAATATGTTTATGTACATACATCAATGTATATATATATAAACATATTCAAGTGCACAATTATATTTTAGTGCGTATATGTTTAATTGTTTATACTTGCAACAGAGTGTTACAAGTTGAGCTCATTGTACTGAATGATTATTTGCATGAATATACTACACCTCCCCTTTTTAGAGAATAACGTAATATTATGGAGTTATTAATAATCATATTAATTAATTATAATTAAAGGTAAAATATGGGTAAGGTAAATGTGTATATTAGGAAAAAATTTTTTTTTGGGGGTTTTAGATTGTGTCTGCTTAGACAAATTTTCTTTCTCTCTTTTCTTTTCGAAATCATATGAATATATTTTTGATAATAGATGAATCCATAAAAAAAATTTTATAAACATATATATATATATATTTTTTTTTATTAACTTTTGATATTATATATTTATTTTATCATTTTTTTTTAATCTATCTTTATGTACTTTTTGTATCCTACCTTTATTGTTTCTAATTTTTATATTGTTATTTTTACCTATTTCTACAACATCGAAGGGTCCTAAATACACTGAATCAAGCTTATGACCAGTTTCGTTTTTTAAGAAAACCTTGTCTCCTATTTCTATTTTAAAATCCGATACTTTTTTATCATTTATTTCTTTTTGCTTAATTTTATTGTTTTCTAAAATTATTCTAGCTCTTTTATACGCGTTTTCTAATCTAAACTTAACTTCCTTAGAATAGTCTTCTATATTATATATTGGATCTATAGTATTAACGCTATTAAATTGAATTGGTAGGTTACTTTGTCTACCAAATACAAGTTCATATGGACAATAATTGTGTGTTACTGATGGTGTTGTGTTAAAACAATACACGAAATACTGTAACCATATGTCCCAATCAGTTTTATCTACTGAAATATATGAACGAATGTACTCGTTGAAGGTCCTATGACTTCTTTCAACGGTACCTAATGTCTGGTGATGGTGTGCTGTAGATGTTATGTTATCTATTTTCAAATATTTGCACAGCTCAGTAATAATGGAATTTTTATATTCTGTTCCCATGTCCGTAATGAACGTCTTCATTGGACCGTACTTCAGAATAAAAGATTCGAATATGGCTTTTGCTACAGTTGTTGCACTTTTGTTTGCAACAGGAACTGCTACTAAATACTTTGTCAGGTCACATATTAATGTGATTGCGTATTCATTCCCATTTTCCGAATGTGGTAGTGGACCGATCGTGTCTACTATCACTCTGTCAAAAGCATATAGTGGTGTTTCGGTTATAATCATAGGTGATCTTGTATGTTTTGTCGTTTTCGACGTCAGGCATTTTTGACATTTATTAATGTACTTTTTTACACACTTAGTCATGTTTTTCCAATAATATCGTCTCTTTATTTTTGTAATTGTTTTATTTATGCCTGTATGACCTCCTTGAATGGGATCGTCATGGAATGTAGACAATATAGCTTCTTTTTTCTTTCTTATTATTTACTTGGGTCACCGGCTTGAGTAGCGCTACTCTTAAAAATTGTAAAATTCTATTGCCCATATTTTTGAAAGATTCTATTGAAATAGTTTCAAAGATCTTTTCGCTCGGTGCCACTTTGACTTTGGTGATACTAAGTATACCGGCTTCTTTTTCGAGCCTTTGAAAAAACTGACCTAAGTCGAGAATTCCATTGGTATACATATCGCAAATGTCAATTCTTGCTATAACTTTCTTGCCATGTTTGAATGTGGTCGAGGAATCAGTTATTCGCAAGGTCACTACTTTTCGTACTTCGTCATTTACTATAACGTCATATACGTTGGGCTCGGAAGCTTTTTCAAGATTTTGCCTTGGCAATAGTTCTTGTTTATTTTCTGCGCAGAAATTGTTTTGTCTACTTTGGTACCTGGTAGTGACTTTCAGGATTTTTTTGTTCATGTCAATTAGATCGGATATTGTTATCCTTGATAGGGCGTCTGCCACAAAGTTATCTTTACCTCTCAAATACTCTACTGTAAAGTCGTACTCTTCCAATTCTAGCCGCATGCGTGTCAGTTTTGAACTCGGGTTGACCATGGAGAACAAATATGTTAATGGTCTATGGTCTGTTCGCACTGTGAAATGTTTTCCATATATATATGGTCGAAAATATGTTATTGCCCAGTGTATTGCTGCTAGCTCTTGTTCTGTAGTACTCTTGTTGCTTTCACCTTTAGTGAATGCTCTTGATGCATATGAAACTGGAAGCTGGAGTCCATTATAGTTTTGTGTTAAAACTGCTCCACATGCTTGTTTGCTTGCATCTGTGATTATGCAAAATTCTTTGCTAAAATCCGGATACTGCAATAGATTAGGTTGAACGAGCTTTTCTTTTAAGTATTGGAATGCATTTTCGCATTCTGCTGTCCATTCGAATGGAACATTCTTTTTACATAATCTTGTTATGTGCCGGGAATATTCGGCGAAATTTTTTATGAAACGTCTATAGTAATTGCAAAATGCAACGAAACGTCTAGCACTATCTGCATCATGTGGGACTGGATAATTCTTGATGACGTCAAATTTTGTGTCGTCTGGCAAGATTCCTTTATCTGTGCATTTGTGACCTAGGAATGTCACCTCATGCATAAAGAATGAACATTTTTCTGGATGCAGTTTTAGATTATTTTTTCTGCAGAGTTTAAAAACATCTACTAAATTTTTAATCATATGTTGTTCAGAACAACCAATAACGATTAAGTCATCCATATAGAGGAAAGCTTGACTTGGCTCAAGCCCCGAGAATGCTATTGTCATCATTCTCTGAAATGAATTAGGTGCTATTTTTAGACCGAAAGGTAATCGTGTAAAACGATATGAGCCATTGCTTGTTGAAAAAGACGTTATATCTCTTGATTTTTCTTCTAGTTCAATTTGATGAAAACCTGACATTAAGTCAAGGCAAGAAAAATATTTTGCTCTTCCCAATTGATCAAGAATATCATCAATTCTGGGGAGCGGAAACTTATCTGACAGCAATTTTTTGTTTATTTGACGATAGTCAATTACTAATCGCCAGTTTTTTTCTTTAGATCCCGAAAGTGTTTTCTTTGGGACTAGCAAGAGTGGGCTATTATAAGGCGAAACAGATGGTTCAACAATACCCTGTTCGATTAACTTTCCAACTTGTCGCTGGATCTCGTTTATTTGGCTATGCGGACTCCGGTAATTTTTCACATATACCGGTTCATCATCCTTAAGTCTTAATTTTTGTTTATAAAAATTATTTGTTGTGATCGGTTCGGTGTCAAGTCCGAACACATCACTATACTCAGTGCATAACTTTTCGAGTTTGTCTTTGAATAGTATTGGGAAATTTTTCTTCAATTTATGAATTACAGATTCTTTTCTTATATCTCTGGTATTTTGAACTATATCGTAGTTCGAAAGTGATTCAAATTTTATATTGTTAACGCCTACTATTTGGCATTTATCTGTGGTATTTAAGAATCGGACAAAAGTACTTTGGGCTGTTGCAATAGTGTTTGCGACATAAACGCCCGGTTTAATTTCCTGATTCGGAATCAAAATGTTATCTTCTGCTGAAGATAGTTCTATTTTGCGTACCACTTGGGATCTTGCTGGTAGAAGTGTTGAGTTGTTACCAGAATTGAATGTTATTGGAACATAAATTGAGTACGTTAATTTTTGTGGTCTAAGTATAAACCAATCTTCTGAATTGCTGTAATCTAATTTGCAATTAAAAGTTTTTATGAAATCTAATCCTATTATTCCATCGCATGGGATTGCGAAATCTGAATGAAGCATGTGAAATTCGTATGGAATAATATATTTATCTGTCTGCAATTCTATTGAGACTAGGCCTTTGGAGTTTATTACTCCTTCTCCTATGCCTCGAATGTCTACAGTTTTGTTTACTTGGATGTCGTGAAATACATCCGAATTTTCTTTTATTATTGAAATGTCTGCACCGGTATCAATTAAGAATGTTATTTTCTTATTTGTTTTAACATTCTTAAATGATACGAAATTATTAAGACTTAGGTTAATGGAATAGACTTTATTTTTTAATTTTGAGCATTTGGAGGATCTTGTCCGTTTCCCTGGTCGCTTTGGGTAATTCGGACATTTGTGTTGTTGTAACCATTCTGTTGGTTATTTGTGTTTTGTCTATTATTATTGTGTCCACCTCCACGGCCGCCTCTTCGGTAGCGTGAATAATTTCGGCCTCGTTGGGCTCTGTGGGCATCGTTATTGCTCCAATTCGAGTTGTTATTGTTCCAATTGGAGTTGTTTCTCCAGTTACCATTATTGTTATAGCGGCGTCTGCCGCGGTCATTATGCTGGGCATAAAAAATGGTATTATTTTGGAAACCTTCTGTGGAGCCCGTCTCTACTGAAAGAGTAGTGAATCTAGCAATGGCTTCTTTAGCCGAATCAAAGTTTCCTGATTCCATTAATAGCTGGACTCTTTGACTTTTGGTATGGCTTACCATAGCATTTACTGCCACTTTGGTGGTGTATTTTATTGCTTGTTCAGTTGGAAGACCATCCGAAATATATGCGCCTTTGAGGGCGTCGGTCAACTCAGTAATCTCCTTTGTGTATGAAACACAGTTATTGGGGTTTCTTTGCAGATTTTTAATTTTTGCTGTTAAAAGATCCACTGATTCCCCCTTGAAGATTGTTGATAGTTTTCGTATTACTTCATCAATCGTTGTTTCAGAACTTAGGGTATTACCCGCTTGACCTTTTAATTTTGATTTTATGATTTCGATAGCTACTGCTTCGTGCGTTTCTTTTATGCTGTTAAGTACGCGAAGCGCTCCAAGGAAACCAGGTAGATTTTTAATATCACCATCGAAGTATGGTAGCAGCCTGGTGGCTGTGTTTATGAATTCTACCACTGTTTGTGTCATTTTGTTGTTTTCTTTGGGAATTATTGGCTTGTTAAGACTTATTGCTGATGGTTCTTCTTGACTTATTTCTTCATCAGCCATTAGTTGCGTTTTTTCTTCCAGTACTATTGAAGTTTCCAAATCTGATGTTTGTTTAAATTCAATATTGTGTCTGTTTAAACACAGTTATTGCTTTTTGTTTGTAATCACTGTAGAACGCACTTGCGGCTGCTTTTTGCCATATCTTTAGTTTGCTATAGTGTTCAGTTAATACTGCTCTAATAGCTTGAAGATTCTCGGTTATTATCTTCGTGTGTTTGGTTACTGTGTCTTGGGATGTTTCTCTATTCTGCGAGAGGCACTTACAAGATTTAGTTAATTCTTGTGCGTGTATTCTAGCTTTTCCTATTATATCATCCCAAGTAACCATAGTTTGTTAAGATTAATTTCTAAGATTAATTTCTATTTCTATTTTGGATTCTTGAGAACCCATTTTACTAAAAAAAAGAAATTTGTCGTTTAGACCTGTTGTTAATTTAAGAAGAAAAAAAAAAATTGAAAATGTGTAAGGTTTTACTATTCTATGTCTATTATTTCTACATCTGAGTCTGTTAAATCTATTGGTTCTGCACTCGATTCTGATATGTTTATCAGCGCAATTGAGTCCTTGAAAAGTTCGTGGACCCATCCGGGCACGTCTTTTCTTAAAGGAGTCTTAGCTAACAATCTACTGTAAGCTACTTTTATGGATTTTTCCATAAGATCTACAATATTTTTTTGAAATTTGTAGTTGTGGGCTATCCAATACCTTATTTCCTTGTATTTGTGATTTGTTTCACCTGATTGTATCAGGAAATCAAGGAAAGGTAAATATTTTTGGAGCTTTTTTGTTTCTGCTTTATCCATATTCTACACTAACTGCCTAAACCTATTAAACTGATTATGGATGTATTTAGTTCTTTACTGCTGTTGTTCCTCCATTAGGTAGAAACGCAGTGTGCCTGCTGCGTTTGAAAAACAGCATACATATGGTACCGTGAGAATGAAACTCATCTGTACCCTAGTGCCTCCTTTGACTGGGAAATCTTCGCCTGTTATGTCAAGGTAAGCTAACCTAATTTGTACTAAGTTTATGGAGCGTTGAGGTGAGGTACTTCCCTCGCTCCTAAAAACCTCAATTAAGTCTTGGACTATGCTAGGGTGTCTGTTGATTATTTTTTCAAAGTACCTGTCACAATGTGTCATTTTTTTTTTTTTTTTTTTTTTATATATATATATATTTTATCTTTTGTTAACAAGGTTTTGATTTATAATTGCTTGTGTGCATATGTATTTTTAGATCTTATCTAGATCGTTAGCTTGGCTTAGAGCTCTTTTTGTTACACATTTATTGTGTAATAGGTAAGCCTTATATAATACATATGCGCACAATATTATGACAATTATTAAAAGTAGTATGTTCGTTAATCTCATATCAGCATTTGATGATTCAATTTTATTTATGACATTTGCAGTGGAGTCCACTGATTTTGTTTCGATTAACCCCATTGCGGGTATAACGGATATATCATCAAATTTACTTATACTATTATCGAACATACGTATGGGATGTTTGTTTTTATTTTTTATAAGTATTCAAAAATATGAAATAAAGTTCATAAAGACAGGTTAAAAACTTGTTTTTTAGCAATTACTTTAATTAATTTTTTTTTCATAAAATGTCTGAATTTGATTTCTATTTGAAATATTAAAATAAGAATGTTATGGATTCATGCGTATATTTTTTTTTTTATTTAAATTATTTGTGAAGAGAGAAAAAAAGTAAGAGAGAAATAAAATTTATCTCAACTGTGTCTTGCACAGCGAGCCAGAGACGTGGAAAAATTATAGAAAATGTGGTTGGCTCACAATTCAGGTATACATTTCATTTGTTTTATTGTTAAAAAAAAAAATCTCCAACCACATTGTTAGTAATAGCCTATCGGACAGTTAGTAAGTCGCAAGTTGCACTTTCGTGCTTCAACTTGCTATTAGGGTTATTATTACTATTATTAACTTAAAGGCAAGTTAAGGCTTGCGCATTTCTGCGGCCCGCTTGCGTTTCTGCGCTCTTTGGCGCAGTTCAATTTTGATGTCCTCAATACGCTCTATGCAGCGTTGTCGGTCTTCTTCGTTGGTGCTGGCCTTTAGCAAATCCTGCTGCAGTCTTTTCTGGGTGAGTAGGCGTCTCACCTCACCGCCTCGTTTCGTCTTCTTTGGGATTCTCTTCTGCTGCCGGGCCCTGTACTCCTCTATTGTTAGTGGCCGTGGTCCATCGAATGGATTTGCCTGCAAAGCCTCTTGCAACGTCGGCAAATCCCTTTGTTCGTTAGGAACAGCGGTCTCGAAGGAGGGTTCCGTGGACATCAGTATCTTGTTGTTATGTATATTGTTGTTATTTAATTGGTTTCATATTAATGTTTCATATTATTTTTTTTTTTCATTATTGTTTTTAAATTCCAATTAATTTCTTTTTTTTTTGTAAACAATTGGAGAAACGTATGTGTGTTATGGGAGTGCACCTTGGAGCAGCACCCAAGAGTTGATAATAGAAAAATCACATGAATTCCAGTATTTAGATTAATTTTCCTTTTTGTTTTGTTTCATTTTTTTTTTTCACATGTCACGGTCGCCATGTTATATATATTTTTAAGACCGGGTTCCTTCGATAAAAATAGTATATCCAAGATGAACACGTCAGTGTCCATGCATAGTCGTTTTTAGAATGATTCTTTATTTCAAATTATTATTTTGCTTAAGCTAAGTTTACATACATATTCTTATGCTGCGACTTATGCGACAGCTACAAAAGAGAGGGAGAGTGTCAGTACATACATACATATTGTTGGAGCGCTTGCATCAAAGTGCTTGGTCAGCGTTCACACGCTGGCCTGGCTCTAGCTCATGTTACGCTTGTGCATACATTGCTTATGTGAATATATGTATGTGCATATACAAATGTACATACATATATGATCATGCTTAGCTGTAGATTTATGTGAATATGTTTATGTACATACATCAATGTATATATATATAAACATATTCAAGTGCACAATTATATTTTAGTGCGTATATGTTTAATTGTTTATACTTGCAACAGAGTGTTACAAGTTGAGCTCATTGTACTGAATGATTATTTGCATGAATATACTACAGCACATTGTATTTGTTTTTATAAAAAAATGGCGCCTTTTTTTTTAAAATTAAGTGGGGGGGGGAAAAACCCCCCCTTTTTTTTTTTTTATTAAATAATGTTTCCCTTTTTAAAAAGGTTTTATATAAAAGAGGGCCCCCCTTTTAAAAAAAAGGGGGCGTTTGGGGGGACCCCTCCACATTGTAGGCCCTCTATATATAGGATGGCACCCTGTGTAATCAAAATAGCGGCTGTAGGGTGGACTCTGAACATTGTATGGATTCTATATTTAGGATGGCACCCTGTGTAATCAAAATGGCGGCTGTAGGGTGGACCCTGCACATTGTATGGCCTCTATATAAAGGATGGCACCCTGTGTAATCAAAATGGCGGCTGTAGGGTGAACCCTGCACATTGTATGGCCTCTATATAAAGGATGGCACCCTGTGTAATCAAAATGCAGGCTGTAGGGTGGACCCTGCACATTGTATGGATTCTATATAAAGGATGGCACCCTGTGTAATCAAAATGGCGGCTGTAGAGTGAACCCTGCACATTGTATGGCCTCTATATATAGGATGGCACCCTGTGTAATCAAAATGGCGGCTGTAGGGTGGACCCTGCACATTGTATGGCCTCTATATAAAGGATGGTACCCTGTGTAATAAAATTGGAGGCTGTAGGGTGAACCCTGCACCTTGTATAGCCTCTATATATAGGATGGCACCCTGTGTAATCAAAATGGAGGCTGTAGAGTGGATCAAAA
>NW_027172675.1:0-1881 GCF_018151085.1 Drosophila tropicalis | reverse complement strand
AAAAAACAATAGATCACAGGTGATATTTACATACGATGAACAACGTTACATTCAAAATTTACAACATTACATTTTTACAAAATTTACAAGACAGATTATTTGTTAATCATGGGACCTATTAGGTAGATCCGTTGGGTGGTATCGCTTCAGTTTTCTCTTTCTAGGTTTGGCAGTGAGACGTCTGGCTAGACTATTGGAGTGACCACCGAGGCGTTGCAGATACTTTTCCGCGTTTTGCTTCATAGCATCACCCACCTTAGGAACGCCCAGGTCCCTTTCAATATCCTTGTTTCGTATATACCAAGGTACGTTGGATATACGCCTTAGAATTTTTGATTGCGTCACAC
The DNA here is from genome assembly GCF_018151085.1 of Drosophila tropicalis. Lineage (NCBI taxonomy): Eukaryota > Metazoa > Arthropoda > Insecta > Diptera > Drosophilidae > Drosophila > Drosophila tropicalis. Next base: position 1,534 of record NW_027172675.1, on the reverse strand, counting down.
ATATTTTTTAAGTTGGATGTAGCTGCAATTCCATATATTTGTAATCCGTATTTCCATATGGGGCTTAGATGGCTTTTTGTAGATTGTCACCTTTTTGTTGTGTAATGACAATTTATTTCTAGGCGCGAGCAACCAAGCCATTTTCCTTGTTTTCGCCATTATAGACTGCTTGAACATGGTAATGTGGGATTTGAACTTTAATTTCCTGTCCAAAATGACACCCAAATATTTATAGGAGCTTTCAAGATGCAACAATTGTTGCCAACAGTCAAAAAATTGCAATACTATCGAAGCTGTAAATTACCCAGTAGAATTTTTGAATTCCTTGGATTTGCCAGGCATGCCACCGCACCACTTACAATTGAAAGTAGGATCTCCGGTGATTTTGCTCCGTAACTTGAACCCACCACGGCTGTGCAATGGCACACGATTGGTTATTAAAAAATTAATGAAGAACGTGATTGAGGCCACCATTTTAAATGGCAAGTTTCAAGGTGAAAATATATTGTTGCCACGAATCCCCATGATTCCTACAGATGTGCCAATTGAATTCAAACGCATTCAATTCCCAATTAGATTGGCATTCGCGATGACAATCAATAAGTCGCAAGGCCAAACGTTGTCTGTATGTGGTTTAGATTTGGAAACACCATGCTTTTCCCACGGACAACTATATGTGGCATGTTCTCGCGTCGGGAAACCATCAAGTTTGTTTATATTGGCTAAAGATGGCCTAACAAAAAATATTGTGCACTCTATTGCGCTTAGCGAATAATCTGTATTTTTATTAACTGTCATTTTTAACAATAAATAAATCGTACTTCAGTTGTTTATAACGTTTTCGACTATAACTTCATCCCCATACACTTATAGTAACTTAGATATTAGATATTTGAAAAAGGCAAAACAACGTTTGCCGGGTCAGCTAGTTATCTATATATATAAAATTCTCGAGTGTGGTGTTTGTTACCAAACTACTCCGAAACGGCTCGACCGATTCTCACGAAATTTTTTATGCAGATCGTGTAGGACTGAGAATCGGCCAACATCTATTTTTTATCCCCAAATAATAAATAATTAAATAATTTTAATAAATGTTTATTTGTTTAACACACTAATACTTGCATACAAGCAAGAAACGTTTGCGGATGCGACAGGAAGAAAAATGCAAAAATCGGCTTCTGTCGCATGCGTTTTCCTCTCCGAATTTTTCACTCAGCTTTCAGTGTTCTCATGTTATGAGCAAAATACATATATGTCGTTGCGTGAGTGTGAGAGTGTGTGTTTGTGTTTTCGGGTATTTCACAATAATAGTAATTTCATCATTATGGCGGCGCATTTGTGGTTTAAGAAGAACCGTTTTAGCGGGACGCCAGCGTTCTGTCGCTGTCGCCGAGTGTGGTTCGGTGGAAGGCGCGCACAAGAATTGTGCGTCTCGAGTTCAGTCGTTGTTACAACTCGAGTGCGACCGAACTCGCTGCGCTAATTATTGATCAAGAAAATAATACACGTAATACACCAATCAGTTTTCCAG
>NW_027172674.1:0-416 GCF_018151085.1 Drosophila tropicalis | reverse complement strand
AAGCTGATCTTAAAAAATTTTTAGTCCACAATCTTGCCACTTTAATTTATTAAATCTTAACACTACCAAATGTAAGGTAATGACTTTTTCGTAAGTCTCCACAACTGGTCCTTATTTACTAAACAGAGTCCTTTAGAACGTCTACACAATATGAACGATTTGGGCGTACTGGACCATAAGTTAAATTTTAACACCCATATTTCCACCACGGTCGCAAAGGCCATGAGTGTTCTGGGTTTGATTCAAAGATGGTCAAAAGAATTTGGCGACCCTATACAACTACAGTTCTTTTTACTTCTCTAGATCTTGGATTTGGTCACCTCAATCCGAGTCGCACCAGATTAGACTTAATCCCTTCAAAAAGCAGTTCTTGCTATTTGCGCTTCGTGGCTTAAGCTGGGATCGCAATGTCAATT
>NW_027172673.1:0-335 GCF_018151085.1 Drosophila tropicalis | reverse complement strand
AAAGGTAATGAGCTTGCAGATGCAGCGGCCAAGCAGAGCAGGACATTCTCCTTGCCCGCTGTCATCCCTGGTGTTAGAAGACGATGGCGCAACATTAAAGAGATGCGGAGAAAAAGAAATCACTCAATGGGTTACGATCATAGGCTTAAACAATTTAACACAAGCATGGAACCAGTCCGATATTCACCTTCATACCACAGAAAACCTTATTCTTTGACATCTGATAAATGGAAAAGCTATGCCCCAGATGCCCGAAATGTGAAGAGAATTATCAACAAACACATATTGTGGATACCTGCCCACAACTGCATAATTCAAGGATTTGTCTATTTGGC